>NW_027189171.1:669895-704895 GCF_040958095.1 Procambarus clarkii
GTCTCTACCATCCTAAAGTGATATAGAAGAGCTAACCTAAAGGTACTTCCAGTGACACTGGTTTATCACTCAAATCATTAGTGTGTATGATTGTATATATATATAATGTGTATTAATTTTAAGTGCTAACCTCTAGAAGAGGTAGGATTATTGCCTAGTGAGTGCAGAATTTTACCCTAGGCTACCATCAGTGCTTGTTCAGTATTATGAGCGACCCAAGTACAAGTCTCACAAGGCTTCACCAACTAGCCAGTATGGATAATGCAGGGAGAATGAAAAGAACCCTTGCAGGTCTTAAAGGCCACTTAACAAGACAGATCAAGAAATGTGAAGATTTGTCACAACAATCTCAAGTTGATTATGCTGACCTGGAAAGCTATTATCAAGCAGCTGTAGGTAAATTTGAGCAAATCAAATGCCAAATAGCAACATATGTGGCTGAACTTGCCAACACTAATTTATCAGAAACAGAAATAGACGACATTATGGTTGATCTAGCGAATTATGAAGATCACACTCAGGCCACATTACAGCCTTACATCAAATTAATTGCCCAGAACAAGGCAACAGCAACAACAACAACAGTTGCATCTAATACGAGTCAAGCAGAAGCTCGACTCCCTCCAATTAATTTACCCACTTTCCCAGGAAAAGATGAGGAAGATTGGGACGAATTTTGGAACAAATTCGTTGACCTTGTAGACTCAAAACAATCTTTACCAAAGAGTAGTAAATTCTCTTATTTGCAAGGCCAATTATCAGGTGAGGCTAAAACAGTAGTATCCCATCTGAGATTAACTAATGACGGCTATGATCTGGCAGTAAAACTCCTCAAGGATAATTATGCTGATCCAGAAGTAAGAACATCACATTTAGTTCATGAGCTGTTGCATTTACCCCCACCGGAGGCTTCAGCTGATTCACTCCAAGTCTTCAAGCTGGAGGTAGAATCATTGATCAATGCCCTCAGTCTGACAGCAGATACAAACGGGGCTGAGTGGGTCTTGAAAATAATTGTCCAGGAGAAAATACCTAGGGACATATTGAGACAAATGAGTGCTCATTACAATAAAAGCATCTTATCCATGAATGAAATATCTGAGGGTTTAAAGTCAGTAGTTCATCAATTACGAACACATGACAAATTAAAACCACCAAGTAAACCCTCTGAAACCAATAATAGTAAACCACAGAGTACCAAAGGTACTCCAAATCAATCTAGACAATATAATTCAACACCAAAGTGGAACAGTAGCAGTGTGGGCGTATATGCAGTGGGACCCTCCAAGCCTATAGTTACTGTGTCACCCAAGAACGTGACAACAAAGGGTACTGGAAGCTATTGAACATGTTTGTTCTGCGATGAGAAACATTCAATGTACCACTGCTCTAATTTTCCTGATAGTGACGCCCGTGTTGAGCGACTCAAAGATTTGCAACATTGCACGAGGTGCCTCGGGAAACATAACATCAAGGACTGTGAGACCCAATTACACACCTGTAATAGGTGTAACAAAGGTCAGCACCATGCAGCATTGTGCAGAGACACCAAAACAACGTCTCCAAACCCCAAGGTGGAAGATAGCATTCCCACCACAGTACAGTACTGCAAGGTGCAACAAACAAAGAGTGTCCAATCGGCAAAATCTAAAGGTAATACGACTTTGCCTACTGCCCAAATTACCATCCTGAATAAGAGGGCCAAGGTCCATACCCGTGGGTTGTTTGACCAAGGGTCCCAGAGAACATATGTGTCTAAAAAGTTGGCAGATGAACTACAATTAAGGCCTGTAGCCCAGATGTCATTCAATATCTCAGGGTTTGTAACAGATGCAGGACCTCAAGTCTACCAGGTGGTACAACCATCAGTACGTTTAGGCAGGTACGTCTGTCGAGTACAAGCCATTGTGGTGGACAAAATACCAGTAGACCTACAAGTTCAAGGTCTGAGAGCAACAGCCAAATTCCTGAGAAATAGAGGAATAAAATTGGCAGATAATATTAAGTCTGATCACCTCACCGACTTCGGTCTCCTTGTAGGGACAGACTATTGCCATTGATTCATTGGTAGCCCTACTAAATATCAGGGTATAACCATGTTAAACTCTGCAGGAGGTAAATTACTCTCAGGCCCAGTATCAAGCCTGAGGAGACCTATGCCTGCAGATAAACAATACCAATAGAAATCTAAATTTGTCAGCTGATTATATTTCTCCAGTAGCATTATACTAAGCAGATTACAGCTGACTATACCAACAGAGGTTGATGTTAGTATCATCATTTAAAGCAGAAGATGAGTTCATGAGGCCTCAGTGGCAAATCAGTGAACAGTAGCCTAAACAGCTACAAGTCACTGCGATCAATGTCACTGAACCCACTGTAGTCTCAGAACCATACTTTACTTTAATGATGAGCTATTCAATCTTCTGAATCAATTAACTAAATTAAACCCCAATAAATCTGATGACTGATTTGATACATTTATTATTTAATCAAGATGTATTCCATGGGCCTCAGTGTTTATATATCAGTGACCAGTTACTTGAACAAATTTCAAGTTATATCTAATGTCACTGATCTCATTGCAGTCCCTGAATCATACTTGACTGTAGTACTTGATCACATCCAGTCTTCTGGGTTAAATAATATGTATTTAGGCTTGAATATTAGCCTTTTAAGAGTTGACAGGGAAATGAATTCGCATTAGACTTCTAACCCCTGCAACTCTAGTACGAGACATCTGTCCTGTACGAACAGACGCACAAATGTGTGATTACTAACTACTAACATCAAATTAATCTAATAATTCGAAGGAGGAGTATCGGTGTTCATTTGTTCTAAATAGGACTTCGACCCGTGAGCAGCCCCTGGGGAATTAAGTCGGAAAATCCGACACCATTTAATAATATCATACAGACAGGTAATAATTGCTGCTGTATTGTATAAACAAGTTACTCATAGAAAATGTAATTGTAGTGGAATTTCCGTCTATAGAAAACGGGATATCATTCCACATACTGTTATAAATTCACCACCTATTATGGTGGGAATTATTCTTAAATACATTAGTCTTTGGACTTTACCATCATAAAAACATCTCATATAAATTAACTTAATTATCAGAATTAAAATAGAGTAAATGTGACCCTTCTATCACTTACTGTCATCTGGACAATGTAGGCCAGTAGCGTCAGTAGTGGGGAGTGGTCAGCCATTGTTATTGTTTAAGACCAGAGGCATGGGAGCAAATTCGGCTCCTGTTAATTTTACTTGGACGAAGTGTTATGGAAACCAAAGGGGTACCATTATCAACACGCTGTCAACAAATTCAAGTTAAGTGTTCTGCCGAAACCCATTTATCTATCATTTATGGCCATTAATGTCATTAGGTAGGGTGCACGGTTAGAGCACGAAATCGCCTCATACTAAAGGTCAAGACGAGGAAGCATGATTTGTGTACCAGTTACTGGGTGATGGAAACTGCCTCAAAATAGAAAATGTGGTGTCTACATCCTGGTTATATCTGGTGGACTAAGGCCTGCTGTACAATAAGATAAGGAACCTCTTCAATGTGTAGTTAATACTGTAGTTTGATTGGCTGCATATATATAAATTCAATAATATAAACCCCCCTAATGTGTAGAGGATGGATTTGTGAGATTATGAGTTTATTGCAGAAATACAGTCCACTTAACATCATACAAATTGCTATCGAAGTATATAAATTAACGTAAATATAAATTCATATAAATTAAATAGATATAAATCTCACAGGTCGGTTCCCACATTATTTGGACCTTCAGAACCGGATTATTTGGTCCTTTGAACCCACATTTGGTCATCCTAGTACCGGATGAACCAGTTAACCAGTGGATTCATAAAATAACTAGTGCAGTGTGATTTAAACAAAGGCCAGCAGTCAAAGACGGCGGCGTTGCCTCAAGCGAGTTCACGAGTCCCGATCAGCTCAGGATCGATTTGTGAGATTATGAGTTTATTGCAGAAATACAGTCCACTTAACATCATACAAATCGCTATCGAAGTATATAAATTAACGTAAATATAAATTCATATAAATTAAATAAATATAAATCTCACAGGTCGGTACCCACACTTTTCACTGTTGATGGTAATTCAAAGATCAGTTCTCCAAAATTCTTTTTTGTTTCTATTCTGACGCGACACTTGAGCGCGTTTCGTAAAACTTATTACATTTTCAAAGACTTTAGTTTACAAACACACAACTGAAACTGAATAGAGCTTACACATCTTCGAGGTTTATATCTACATTTATGTAGATATAATGATACATGATGTAGGGATGATACAATGATATAATGATACATGAATGTAGGGATGACACAATCGGGATGATAGCCGACAGAGTGTTCCGTGATCCGGCCTGTAATCCTCTTGACATACCAGAAAACAGTCTAAGGAAACTACTCCAAGCTCTATTCAGTTTCAGTTGTGTGTTTGTAAACTAAAGTCTTTGAAAATGTAATAAGTTTTACGAAACGCGCTCAAGTGTCGCGTCAGACTAGAAATAAAAATGAATTTTGGAGAATTGATCTTAGAATTACCATCAACAGTGAAAAGAAACATAAGAAAGATAGAGAAAATTCGTGTTAGTATTATTAATCTTACTTTTTCGGTCATATTTAATAATATATGTCTACAGGAAAGACTGCTACTAAAATATACTAATATTAAAACGCACGACCCAGCAGCAAGGAATCAAGCCTTTACGATAAAATATCGCCAAGATCTGATTCGTGATCAGATATACAAGGCAGAAAATGAAATCAAAGACAACAAAGCGCAACTACTTCATGCTACAAACCAATGGAGAAACAGCAACATCGACGAAAGTCTCCGTACTCGCATTGAACAACACCTCGACATCCTCACAGACCGACATCACCTCAGCACTGAAAGAAGGATAATCAAGAAACTAACAACGTTATATGGAGGACCTATGGCAATTCCACGACCAAGAGATGGCTTCCTGAACCTTGCAGGAATCAACCTCACTGAGGACCAAGTCACTCTCCTAAATCTGGATATAAACTGTCACGTTACGTCCAGACCGAGTGAGATGGCCCAGAAAGTGGTGTTGGAGATTCTGTTGGACGACATATTCGACCTCGAAGCACAAAAGAAGGTCACCACCAAAGATACCTTACAAGCAGAACCTATTGCGGAAGGAGGAAAGAATCGAGGCAACTACAGAAGCACCATACTGTCCCCCTAGCTCAAAGCGGCAGCTAAGAGCCTTCGTGAGAACAAGGAGATAGTTGTCAGGAGAGGCGACAAGTCGCCAATATACGTCATTCTTAAATAAAGACGAATATCTGGCGAAAATGAACCTCATACTCTCTGACCAAACAAAATTCCAAAGGGTAACGAAGGACACTACAGCCGAACTGAAAGCAAAGGTCAACAAATTGATCGAAACTGTGAACGCCAAGAAATCTGGACTCCACCTGCCAAAGATTATTGGAGAATATAAACCTGGATATGCGTATGGAAATGTCAAGACACACAAGCCTGGAAACCCACTTCGGCCAATCATCAGCCAGATACCCACACCCACGTACAGACTGGCGAAACGACTCAACAGCTTGCTGACTCCTTATGTCCCTTGCGCCTTCAGCCTAAAGTCTCCAAAGGAATTTGTTGACATGCTGCGGGGAACACGGGCCACAGGAATAAGAGCCTCGTTGGATATAGAATCTCTGTTTACCAACGTACCTGTGGATGAAACAATCGGGATGATAACCGACAGAGTGTACCGTGATCCGGCCTGTACTCCTCTTGACATGCCAGAAAACAGTCTAAGGAAACTACTCCAAGCTTGTACTAAAGAGGCACGGATGGACACATGTATAAGCAAGTAGATGGGGTCGCCATGGGTTCTCCCCTAGGTGTCCTGTTTGCAAACTTCTACATGGGTACCATCGAGCAAAAAGTCCTAGTCGACATGAACTTGAAACCGGCCATATACTGCAGGTATGTTGACGACATCTTTACACAGGTAACTGATGTCAGACATCTGCAGGAGCTGAAGGAGGCATTTGAGCAGAATTCTGTGTTGCGTTTCACTTACGAGATGGAAAAGGATGGGAAGCTGCCCTTTCTAGATGTAACAGTCATGGAAAAGAGCGGAGGTTTCCACACTGCAGTCTACACTAAGGAAACAAACATTGGAATGTGCCTGAATGCCAACAGTGACTGCCCGGACAGGTACAAGAGGAGTGTTGTTAACGCTTATGTCGACCGTGCCCTCAGCCACAGCCCAGAATGGAAGCAAGTCGACGAAGAACTCTGTAGGGAAAGGCAGGTCCTACTCAACAACGGCTTCTCCAATGGTTTCGTGGAAGACATCATAAGAAGGAAAGTGAAACGCCATGCAACCTCTGAAGAAACAACTAACACAATACCTATACCCCCTATTAGACTATTTTACAGGAACTTCTTTTCCACAGCCCATAAAACGGAGGAAAGGGTCCTGAAAGATATTGTCAGTAGAAACGTTATCCCTACAGACAAAAATCAGAAGATACAACTGACGATTTACTATAAAACCAGAAAAACGGCCAGCCTACTCATGAGAAACTCTCCAGACACAAAGCAGAACGCTTTAAAAGAGACCAACGTCGTCTATGCCTTCAAATGGCCTCTTGGGGACTGTAAGCCTCAAAAAACCCAGTATATAGGCAAGACAACAACATCTCTTTCCAGACGTTTAACGATGCATAAGCAACAGGGCTACATTAAGGAACATATAATCTCTTCCCACAAAGAAACCATCACCAGAGAAATCTTAGCAAACAACACAAAAATCATCGATAGATACAGCGATAGCAGGCGGCTAGACGTCTGGGAGGCACTACACATCAAGAAGTCAACACCAGCAATCAACAGGCAAGTAACCCTTAAACTGCGCATGGCGTATATATACGCCATGAGTAACATGTCCCACCGTGCGCATGGCGTATATATACGCCAAAGAGTGCCAGGCACGATTCAAACGTCCCGCGGTGTAAAGGGGTCACCCATACCGTAGCCAGGGGCGATTGTAAACAGACGCCATTTTGAAAAAAAATCCAGAGCAGGCCTCCTTTGTTTCACAGGCCTTAGTTAGTGGCCAGACACCATGGCGAGCGCATCACGACCCAGCGTGCGACCTCGCTCCGCGCCGCGCAGTCCTTGACCGAAGACGAAATTGCAGATGAATTGTTCAAGGACGTTGATGAGTCTGATATTGACGACTCAGATATAGATGAAGATTATACCCAGCCAGAAGAAATCGAAACAACGGATAGTGAGGGGGAACATGTGGGTGCCACGAGGGTGAGGATGCCTCTCGAGGCTGCTACTCAACACCGCCCCGCGCCCAAGCACATCGTTCATCTATACCACTGCACGTTTATGATACGATTGACGAGTCTGAAACAAGTGAATCTTTCTCAGGCTTTAGTGATGAAGAGTTGGAGAATAGTGTTACCCCCAGTGCCAGTACAAGTTTCGCTGCATCAGCTGCCCGCCCAGCCAAGCGCCGCCGCATGGGACAATATGGCGACAATGAGGAACAAATTCCCTCATGTTCCACATCTTTTTCCTCATCTACCGTTCCTGCCCCTACTGCTACAAGGCGTGCTTCAGCTCCTGGTCCCCGGATTCCTCGCCGTGGTGCAGCTAATGGCTCTCGGAAGGCAGCAGGTTTGTGTGTGTGGAGTGATGGGGAAGATTTTGTCCCACAAATTCTCGACTTTGATAACAGAGATGTGGGAATTACTGATCTTTTCCCTGATACTGGTAACGAAATGTGTGAAATGGACTTCTTTACTGCGTATTTCGATGAGCCGCTAATGAAACACATTGTTCACGAAACGAACAGACTTGCGGATGATCTCATCGAAGGTGAGGAAGTTTCAGAATTTTCGCGACTACAGCGTTGGAAAGAGACAACTGTTGATGAGATGTATGTGTTTTTTGCAATTTGCATGTTGATGAAACATTGTGTGAAACACGTAATTTCAGATTATTGGAGCAAAGACAACTCTGTTCCAACACCATTGTTTGGGAAATATATGTCCCGAGACAGATTTCAGTTGATCCTACGGTGCATTCATTTTGCAAATAATGCTGACGAGACACAGGATGATAGGCTTTGGAGAGTGAGGCACGTGCTAAATGACCTGATTGGAAAGTTCCGAGATTACTACGTACCAGCTCAGAAGCTGGTTATTGATGAATCCCTGGTGCTTTTCAAAGGACGTGCTGCCTTCAAGCAGTATATTCCCTCAAAACGTCACCGATTTGGACTGAAATTCTTTGTGCTCAGTGACTGTGAATCAGGAATGGTGTTACACATGATACTTTATTCAGCCACAAATATAGATATTCCTGCTAATGACGAACATGGCTTCTCAGGTAGTGTGGTGAAGTCACTGCTTGCACCATGTCTGAACAAGGGCCACATATTGTACACAGATAACTATTATACCAGTCCCTTGCTAACGAAATTCTTGCTGGATAATAAGACTGGAGTGTGTGGAACAGTAAAGCCAAAACGAAAGGAAATGCCTGTGTTTGATACAGCTATGCAAGTAGGTGACTGCGAGGTAAGGAAAAGTGGTGCAATGCTTTCAGTGCGGTGGAAAGACAGACGTGAAGTGAACATGTTGACCACCATTCACCCTGGTACAATGGTAGACAGTGGCAAGGTGAACAGAACAACAAAGCAAATAATATACAAGCCAGATTGTGTGATGGACTACAACATCAACATGCGTTTTGTTGATAAATGTGACATGATGGTGGGTGCTGTAGAGTGTGTACGTAAAACAGTGAAGTGGACAAAGAAAATGATTTTTCACCTTATTGATGTAACAATGCTGAACAGTTACAATATGTTTCTTGTGAAGACAGGTAGAAAACCATATTTCCGTTCGTTCAGTTTCCAAGTTGTGAAACAGTTGCTAGGTAAATTTGGCAAGGACACACCTGGTATACAAAGACCCATTCGAGACCCAATACTGAACCATGCTCCTGCACCCAGGCTCGCTTACAGGGAGGCCTTTCTGATACATCAAATCAAGAAATTACCACCAACTGGAGCTCGTGCAGCAGGCCAGCGTCGGTGTGTTGTGTGTTCCAGTACCAAATTGAGGCCACAGAAACGCAAATTGGTGTTGACATGGTGCGAAGCGTGTGCCGTCCCTCTGTGCCATATCGACTGTTTCGCACAGTATCACAGTCTCCTGGAGTACTAAATGTGTAATTCTTTGGTAAATAAATGTTCATATCAAGTTTATTTTTGTGTTTATATTGAAAAAAACCCAAATACATTGAATATTTTCTGTAAATTATACCATTTTGGTGGGCATACTTGTGACACTAATATGTGAGCGCCTAGTGAGTTTATACCAGTTTTATTATAATACAACGTCTAGTGGTAATAACTGGAACAATACTAGCGAAAAAAATTGGAGTAAAATGACCCAAGAATACTGTAAATAATTCCGCGAAAATAAATTCGCGGCAACTCGGGCCGCGCGAGCGGCCGTGAGTGACAGCTGGCTGACGCAGCACCCTTGAGCGCTCACAATCTGTGACGTCATCGGCCAACTTCTCGGCTCAATTGTGTCATTGGTATGTATAATAGAATTTTTTTATTATTTTTCCCGTGCTCAGGAGACTCAAATTAACATGTTTAGAAGACGAAAAAAAATTTTTGAATTTTTTTTTTCTTGCGCACAGGGGTGTAAATGTCCATATGACCCCTGAGCAGTGTAAGGGTTAATGCACAACTATATTCTACCCACTTCAAGACTCCGCTCCAATATAGAAGCATCAAAAAATATGGACCAATAGGCTTTCTACAATTACTTCCATTCAATACCCATTGTTTCGTGTTCTGTCTTGTGTTAGAATTTAATACCCATTTAATACCCATTGTTGAAAGTTCGTTTTCACCTCATCCACCTCACCCAAATGTAGATATAAACTCAAAGATGTGCAAAGCTCTATTCAGTTTCAGTTGTGTGTTTGTAAACTAAAGTCTTTGAAAATGTAATAAGTTTTACGAAACGCGCTCAAGTGTCACGTCTGACTAGAAATAAAAATGAATTTTGGAGAATTGATCTTTGAATTACCATCAACAGTGAAAAGAAACATAAGAAAGATAGAGAAAATTTGTGTTAGAATTATTAATCTTACTTTTTCGGTCATATTTAATAATTTATATATATAGAAGCTTCGGTTTCCACTTCCTTTTGTCCGGCCGTGATGGTCAAGCGGATTAAGGTGCCCTGTAGTTACCAGTTGCGTTGCTCCTGGGAGTATGGGTTCGAGTCACTTCTGGGGTGTGAGTTTTCAGTCACATATAGTCCTGGGGACCATTCAGGCTTGTTTGCATTTGTGTTCCTCACGTGTGCCCCAAAGAATGAGGTGATTTGGTGAAATGCTATGCCCAAGATTACCATCCGAGTTGCCGGCGGGGAAGTGGTTCAAATAGTTTCGGCTTCCACTTCCTTTTGTCCGGCCATGATGGTCAAGCAGATTAAGGCGCCCTGTAGTTACCAGTTGCGTTGCTCCTGGGAGTATGGGTTCGAGTCACTTCTGGGGTGTGAGTTTTCAGTCGCATTTAGTCCTGGGGATCATTCAGGCTTGTTTGCATTTGTGTTCCTCACGTGTGCCCCAAAGAATGAGGTGATTTGGTGAAATGCTATGCCCAAGATTACCATCCGAGTTGCCGGCGGGGAAGTGGTTCAAATAGCTTCGGCTTCCACTTCCTTTTGTCCGGCCGTGATGGTCAAGCGGATTAAGGCGCCCTGTAGTTACCAGTTGCGTTGCTCCTGGGAGTCTGGGTTCGAGTCACTTCTGGGGTGTGAGTTTTCAGTCGCATATAGTCCTGGGGACCATTCAGGCTTGTTTGCATTTGTGTTTCTCACGTGTGCCCCAAAGAATGAGGTGATTTGGTGAAATGCTATGCCCAAGATTACCATCCGAGTTGCCGGCGGGGAAGTGGTTCAAATAGCTTCGGCTTCGACTTCCTTTTGTCCGGCCTTTTGTCCGGCCGTGATGGTCAAGCGGATTAAGGCGCCCTGTAGTTACCAGTTGCATTGCTCCTGGGAGTATGGGTTCGAGTCACTTCTGGGGTGTGAGTTTTCAGTCGCATATAGTCCTGGGGACCATTCAGGCTTGTTTGCATATATATATATATATACATATATATATATATATATATATATATATATATATATATATATATATATATATATATATATATATATTTATATATATATATATATATATATATATATATATATTTATATATATATATATATATATATATATATATATATATATATATATATATATATATATATATATATATATATATATATATATGTCGTACCTAGTAGCCAGAACGCACTTCTCAGCCTACTATGCAAGGCCCGATTTGTCTAATAAGCCAAGTTTTCATGAATTAATTGTTTTTCGACTACCTAACCTACCTAACCTAACCTAACCTATAAAGATAGGTTAGGTAGGGTTGGTTAGGTTCGGTCATATATCTACGTTAATTTTAACTCCAATAAAAAAAATTGACCTCATACATTATGAAATGGGTAGCTTTATCATTTCATAAGAAAAAAATAGAGAAAATATAATAATTCAGGAAAACTTGGCTAACTAGGCAAATCGGGCCATGTATAGTAGGCTGAGAAGTGCGTTCTGGCTACTTGGTACGACATATATATATATATATATATATATATATATATATATATATATATATATATATATATATATATATATATATATATATATATGTATTTATATAGGGCAAATGTTTTTGTATTTTTGCTGATTTGTTAGTAAATAATAAAAGAAATATAAATTATTTGATTTTTTTTACCCTTAAATTCGTTTTAATATTTAAATTGAAAATAATAATATAAAATAAAATAAAATATAATAAAAATAATATTATAATATAAAATAATATAATTTAATTTCAAGAAATTTAACATTAAACACAAAGATGTGAAAAGGGTTCAGATTATAGGCTCAAACCTTTCATAAGAGATTCATATTGGTATATGAATGGATTATGAATGATTCAAGTTAGGATTATAAAGTTGCCACAACATCTCAAATTAGTGTTATATACGTAGGTTTTAGTTATAAGTTTTGGAAACCTATTTAAGTCCACGCAGAAATTTGTATCTAATACGATAAAACAAACGTTTCCAATCCCTTCAAATACTTTCCAGATATGTTGTGGCAACCTTAAATTGTTTGCTGGGATCCCTCCCCAGTAAGGGTGCTCGGCCACATATATCCCACCCCTGTACGGGTGCCCGCCCTTAAATATCCCCCACCTGTACGGGTGCCACCCTCAGGTATCTCACCCCTGTACGGGTGCCCGGCTGCATGTATCCCACCCCTGTAAGGGTGTCCGCCCGCATGTATCCCACCTCTGTAAGGGTGCCCACCCGCATGTATCCCACCCCTGAACGGGTTCCCGCCCTCATATATCCCACCCTTATACGGGTGCCCGCCTGCATATATCTCACCCCTGTATGGGTTCCCGCCCTCATATATCCCAGCCCTGTACAGGTGCCCGCCTGAATGTATCTCACCCCGGTAGGGGGTCCCATCTTCATATATCCAACCCTTGTACAGGTGCCCGCGCTCATATATCCCACACCTGAACGTGTGCCCGACCTCATATATCCCACCCCTGAAAGGGTGCCCGCCCTCATATATCCCACCCCTGTACGGGTGCCCGTCTGCATGTATCTCACCCTGTACGGGTGTGTTACGGCCCTCTTGGGTCGCAACTGGGTTCGTACTCTGATGTTATTAGAGGAAGGGTATCCGGCCCCAATCCAGTAGTGGCTTTCAAGGGATGAGATCCGTGACGCAAGTAAAATAAAAGGGGAAGGGAAAGAAAGGCAAAAACATAAGACTATAATTATTACCATCACCATTAAATAATATGTAAAAGATTACACAGGGGGAGGGGTATTAACACTTATTTACACAGACGTCTTCTTCTGAAGACTCTGGATCCTTTCGGTGCTGAGTCCTCGGTGCTCTCGTGGTCTCTTGACGAATCCTTCGATCAAGCTGAGTCTACCCCTGAACCCCTGACACAGGCCAGCCAAAACACAGTTCCACTGGGGGCACCGCCGTGGAGGCCGTCAACCACAAGTCCAGCAGAACAGCTGGCAGGTTCCGGATCAGCAACGCTGGTCAGGCCACTCCACGAGCGATACTAGGGTAGCGCCCTAGTCAGGAGCCTCGTGTGATACTACAAATCACTCTCCTGTCTACAATACCCCAGTGGTTAATCGTCTCCAGCAGTCGGTCCCAGGTACGACAATCCTTCACTGCCGCTTCACAGGCAGGGTCACACCACAGTGTTCCTCCGGGAGGCGACTCACAGCTGCTGCAGCAAATCACAATGTATGGGGACGGCTGCCTTGGGTAGACTAACTCAACTTCCCTTACAGCAGTCCCAGGTCGACTCTGTAAGTAGACACGTCATCAATAACAGGTACACACAGAAGCACCTCACTTACAGGCTCAGACCCAAACGTCCACCTATCCACTCCATAGATGGCGTTGTCGTCTGAGCACCACCTCACCAGAGGTCAGCAGCGGCTGTGTTGTGAGCTTAACAGGACTGGAAACCGGCCCTTGTGGCCAGTACACGTCGTCCTCACCAGGTGTCGTCGTCCGTTTGAAGGGGGTTTCGGGAGCTGACCCACAGATGGCGTGGTCGTCACTGCTCCGTGCTCGGACGTCGGGCTCGGGTCCGTAACACCTCACCACCAAAAAGAATTTGGTTTGGGTTTCTAAAAGGAAAAACACAAACCAAATTAGTATGTGGATACAACTCCACACAGACTCACGTACACTATGAACTGGAGTGATGAGGCTGTCTTGTCCACAGAACTGTTCTACTGTGCAATTCCGGTACAACAGGAACTTGCACAATAGAAGGCAATGACCTGCCTGACGAAACTTCCACCTCTCCACTGCGATGTCCAGCAGCGGCTTCATCTCACATCTCTCAAGTAAGGATCGATATCGACACGATCTGGGGCGACTCGACACTTCCCTGTGTCGGGGCACCGATGATGGCTGATCACAGACGGCATTTCTAGTACCGGTCCGGCGGTCCTTCAGGGAGTCGGGCACCTGGAATACAGGGGTCTGACAATTTAGAGTGACAGCGACAGCGGGTAAAACAGTATTTACAGCGGACTCTTCTACTAGGCTCACACCTAGTGCCAACGGGGCTGTTCGTACATCGAAGATGGCATTCGCTTTGCCACCGTCAGGTCGACCAACGTTCCGTATAACGCTGCATTGAGGCTCAGCAATCACGCAGGGGGTGTCAACCTGTCGGAAACAGTCACTCATATTATCGTATCGCGTACCTCCTGTATCTACCATCACCTTCCAGGTCCCTTCTTCAACTGCAACATTCACTGTGCATGTCTCCAATCCCGTGGACCTCTTCTCGATGTTCAAGGGAGCCATCATCTGTCGGGTCGTCCACTGGTCCTTACCGAGAGCACACACAAGAACAAAAAATACCGCTAGGAAACATTTGGTTAATTTAGGGATAAGCTTCCTGAGCCTGTCATGTCCATAGCAGGCTATATCCAGTAGCCTGGTTTGGACTGAAGAGGGCTCTAGAACCTTTGCACATACCTCACATACCTCTGACGTCTGGGGAATCTCTGGGCGGTTCAATGAACGCTGTACCTTGCCATACCGCAAGTACTCATCCGCCTTCGCTCCAGACTCGTTGGTATCCGTGGGTGCTTGCACACAAGACCTCTCTTCTTGCTCAGGTATTTCTGCCATCGTAACCTCATGTTCCTTGTCGAGAGAATAAGGAGAATCAGGAGAGACTGCTAGAACACTGTCGATCTGCGGGTGAGAGGACGGATTAAACATACTTAAATCCGGGTCTGTCTTTACCTGGACATTACCACTGCCGGTTCCTCAGACCTTGCTGTGCCGGCAGACTCGTCCGCGATCTTGGGATGATTGGTGCTCCAATCCGATACCAATTCGTTGGCTAGTACCACGTCAATCCCAGCTACAGGGAGGGTATCGACTACTGCCAACACACATGTGCCGCTGAAGTAAGGCGAGTCGAGATGTACCGGCACTAAGGGGGCGATATACTGCGTCCTAGGAAACCCAACCAGGACAACCTGTTGTCTCCCATCCACACTTACTCCCTCGGGTAACGAGCTTCTCACGATCAGGGACTGGGCTGCTCCACTATCTCTGAGCACTACAAGTGATCTGCCAGTATGATCACACGTTACGTACCCGCTTGAAGTGTGAGGGGCGAACAAACTTGGTCCTTCCTGCGTAGTCGTCGATTGGCTTCCTGCTGGTGGTGTCACACAGCTCATCAACATCACCTCCCTACGAGCGCCGCTACCTCTTCTGCCTCGGCACATAGCAGCTACATGCCCTTTCTGCCCACAAGTCCAGCACACCAGGTTCCTCCTCGGACTACGGTGTTTCGGACTGCTAGGACTTGTTCTTCGGGGGCTACTTGGGGGCGTCTTCTTAGCACTTTGTGGGACGGGTCTTTCCTCTTCATCGTCCTGAGGTCTGTCCAACCGGCGCTGGTAATTCCTCGGGACGTACTTAGCAGACGGCCTATGAGTCAGGATGTACTCTTCAGCCATGGTGGCTGCTGCACTCAAGGTCTCTACCTGCTGTTCCTCCAAGTACGTCTTGAGGTCTCCAGATAAACAATCCTTGAAGTCCTCGAGCAGAATCAGCTGCTCGAGGTCTGCCTTGGTCTCCACCTTCCGAGAGGCACACCATTCCTGGAAAAGTCGCTCCTTGATTGTGGCGAATTCGGTGAAAGTGTGCTCTGAGGTCTTCTTCAGGTTTCGGAACTTCTGCCTGTACGCCTCAGGTACTAATTGGTACACCATGAGCACAACTTTCTTCACCATATCGTAATCGCCGGAGTCGTCAAGGGATAACGTAGAGTAGGCGATTTGGGCCTTCCCAGTCAAGACTGACTGTATCATGATGGCCCAATTCTCCCTTGGCCACTCCAAAGAGGCAGCGACTTTCTCGAAGGCTGCAAAGAACTTTGACACTTCCTTCTCATTGAATTTGTGGACCATTTTGATGTTCCTTACCGGATCAAAACTGCTGCTTTCCGTGGTTGGCCTCCGACCACCGCCTAATCGTAATACTTCTAGTTCATGTTGTCTCTGTCTTTCTTTTTCTTCTCTCTCTCGCTGTTTCTCTTCCCTTTCTCGCTCTTCTCTCTCTCGTTTCTCTTCTCTTTCTCGTTTTTCTCTTTCTCTTTCTCGCTCTTCTCTTTCTCGTTTCTCTTCTCTTTCTCGTTCCTCTCTTCTTTCTTCTCTTTCTAATTCTAAACGCCTCATAGCCAATTCTTTATCTTTCATCTCCATTTCTTAATCTTTTAATTCTCGTTCTATTTCTAACTTCTTCCATTCTATCTCACGATTTATCTCTAAGGCACGCATTTTGACTGTAAGTAAACTTATATTTAGCTCACCTGCATCACTGTCAATGTCACTATCTTTATCTTCCTTTTCAGTGGAAGCAACTTCTTCACTTTCCTTGGTACCTAGTGCCTCACTTTCTTGTTTTTCTTCGGCCTTCAAATGCCGGTGAACCTTGGATAAGATCTCCACACGGGAATCACTGGCACGGATTTTTATCTCCAGGTAGGCGCTCACCAGCACTAGTTCTGGTTTGCTCAGATATTTTAATCTGGCAAGACAGTCCTCTCTGTTCAGAAAAGCCTGAACATCGTCCAGATCATCGATGGTAGCTTTTTCTGCCATTGTCCCAGATGGAACACTTAGCACTTAACACACCGCTTTCACGTTAGCACTTAACGCACTGAGCACTGTTCTACGTCAATATTGCACTTTATCGCACCTGGCGCCTCACTTGCCAATATTGCACGTAATTACTCCGGGCACCGCACTACACAATATTGCACTGAATCGCAGCGAACACTTCGCTCTACAATATTGCACTGAATCACACCGAGCGCCGCACTACACAATATTGCACTTAATCGCTTAATCACAGCGAGCACCGCACTGCACAATATCGCACTTAGTCACTGAGCACCGCACAGGGCGTATAACGTCCCAATCGTCACACACAGGGGGAATTATTTACAGGGATTACGCCACTTCACCACCCCTGTCAAACATACTTAACAAGGGGACGGATCCCGCTGGGGATGCCAATTATGTTACGGCCCTCTCGGGTCGCAACTGGGTTTGTACTCTGATGTTATTAGAGGAAGGGTATCCGGCCCCAAGCCAGTAGTGGCTTTCAAGGGATGAGATCCGTGACGCAAGTAAAATAAAAGGGGATGGGAAAGAAAGGCAAAAACTTAAGACTATAATTATTACCATCACCATTAAATAATATATAAAAGATTACACAGGGGGAGGGGTATTAACACTTATTTACACTGACATCTTCTTCTGAAGACTCTGGATCCTTTCGGTGCTGAGTCCTCGGTGCTCTCGTGGTCTCTTGACGAATCCTTCGATCAAGCTGAGTCTACCCCTGACACAGGCCAGCCAAAACACAGTTCCACTGGGGGCACCGCCGTGGAGGCCGTCAACCACATGTCCAGCAGAACAGCTGGCAGGTTCCGGATCAGCAACGCTGGTCAGGCCACTCCACGAGCGATACTAGGGTAGCGCCCTAGTCAGGAGCCTCGTGTGATACTACAAATCACTCTCCTGTCTACAATACCCCAGTGGGTAATCGTCTCCAGCAGTCGGTCCCGGGTACGACAATCCTTCACTGCTGCTTCACAGGCAGGGTAACACCACAGTGTTCCTCCGGGAGGCGACTCACAGCTGCTGCAGCAAATCACAATGTATGGGGACGGCTGCCTTGGGTAGACTAACTCAACTTCCCTTACAGCAGTCCCAGGTCGACTCTGTAAGTAGACACGTCATCAATAACAGGTACACATAAAAGCACCTCACTTACAGGCTCAGACCCAAACGTCCACCTATCCACTCCATAGATGGCGTTGTCGTCTGAGCACCACCTCACCAGAGGTCAGCAGCGGCTGTGTTGTGAGCTTAACAGGACTGGAAACCGGCCCGTGTGGCCAGTACACGTCGTCCTCACCAGGTGTCGTCGTCTGTTTGGAGGGGGTTTCGGGAGCTGACCCATAGATGGCGCGGTCGTCACTGCTCCGTGCTCGGACGTCGGGCTTGGGTCCGTAACAGGGTGCCCGCTCTCATACATCCCACCCATATATGGGTGCTCCCCCTCATATATCCCACCCCTGTACGGGTGCCCGTCTGCATGTATCCACCCTATTCGGGTGCCCGCCGTCATATATCCCTCTCCGGAACGGGTGCCCGCCTTTATATATCCCACTCCTGTTCAGGTGCCCGCCGGCATGTATCCCTCCCCTGTATGGGTGCAAGCCCACATATATCCCACCCCTTTACGGGTGCCCGCCCTCATATATTCCACCCCTGTATGGGTGCCCGCCCTCATATATCCCATCCCCGTACGGGTGCCCGTCCTCATATATCCCACCCCTGTACGGGTGCCCACCTTCATGTATCCCACCCCTATACGGGTGCCCGCCCTCATATATCCCACCCATGTACGGGTGCACCCCCCGCATGTATCCCACCCCTGTATGAGGTCCCGCCCTCATATATCCCACCCCTATACGGGTGCCCGCCTTCATATATCCCACTCCCTGTACGGGTGTGTACGAATATGTCGTCCAACAGAATTTCTGTTGGACGACATATTCGACCTCGAGACACAAAAGAAGGTCACTACCAAAGATACCTTACAAGCAGAACTTATTGCAGAAGGAGGAAAGAATCGAGGCAATTACAGAAGCACCATACTGTCCCCCGAGCTCAAAGCGGCAGCTAAAAGCCTTCATGAGAACAAGGAGATAGTTGTCAGGAGAGGTGACAAGTCGCCAATATATGTCATTCTTAAAAAAGACGAATATCTGGCGAAAATGAACATCATACTCTCTGACCAAACTAAGTTCCAAAGGGTAACGAAGGACACTACAGCCGAATTAAAAGCAAAGGTCAACAAACTGATCGAAACTGTGAACGCCAAGAAATCCGGACTCCACCTGCCAAAGATCATTGGGGAATATAAACCTGGATATGCGTATGGAAATGTCAAGACACACAAGCCTGGAAACCCACTTCGGCCAATCATTAGCCAGATACACACACCCACGTACAGACTGGCGAAGCGACTCAACGGCCTGCTGACTCCTTATGTTCCTTGCGCCTTCAGCCTGAAGTCTCCAAAGGAATTTGTTGACTTACTGCGGGGCACACGGGCCACAGGGATAAGAGCCTCGTTGGACGTAGAATCGCTGTTTACCAACGTACCTGTGGACGAGACAATCGGGATGATAGCCGACAGAGTGTATCGTGATCCAGCCTGTACTCCTCTTGACATACCAGAAAATATTCTGAGGAAACTACTCCAAGCTTGTACTAAAGAGGCACCCTTCTTGAGCCCGGAATTGCACATGTATAAGCAAGTAGATGGGGTCGCCATGGGTTCTCCCCTAGGTGTCCTGTTTGCAAACTTCTACATGGGTACCATCGAGCAAAAAGTCTTAGTCGACATGAACTTGAAACCGGCCATATACTGCAGGTATATTGACGACATTTTTACACAGGTACCTGATGTCAGACATCTGCAGGAGCTGAAGGAGGCATTTGAGCAGAATTCCGTGTTGCGTTTCACTTACGAGATGGAAAAGGATGGGAAGCTGCCCTTTCTAGATGTAACAGTCATGGAAAAGAGCAGAGGTTAACACACCACAGTCTACACTAAGGAAACGAACATAGGAATGTGCCTAAATGCCAACAGCGACTCCCCAGACAGGTACAAGAGGAGTGTTGTTAACGCATATGTCGACCGTGCTCTCAGCCACAGCTCAGAATGGAAGCAAGTCGATGAAGAACTCTGTAGGGTATGGCAGGTCCTAGTCAACAACGGCTTCTCCAATGGTTTCGTCGAAGACATCATAAGAAGGAAAGTGAAATGCCATGCAACCTCTGAAGAGACAACTAACACAACACCTATACCCCCTATTAGACTATTTTACAGGAACTTCTTTTCCACAGCTCATAAAACGGAGGAAAGGGTCCTGAAAGACATTGTTAATAGAAACGTTATCCCTACAGACAAAAATCAGAGGATACAACTGACGATTTACTATAAAACCAGAAAAACGGCCAGCCTACTCATGAGAAACTCTCCAGACACAAAACAGAACGCTTTAAAAGAGACTAACGTCGTCTATGCCTTCAAATGCCCTCTTGGGGACTGTAAGCTCAAAAAAACCCAGTATATAGGCAAGACAACAACATCTCTTTCTAGGCGTTTAACGATGCATAAGCAACAGGGCTCCATTAAGGAACATATAATCTCTTCCCACAACCAAACCATCGCCAGAGAAATCCTAGTAAACAACACAGAAATCATCGATAGATACAGCGATAGCAGGCGGCTTGACGTTTGCGAGGCACTACACATCAAGAAGTCAACACCAGCAATCAACAGCCAATTAATGCACAACTATATTCTACCCACCTCAAGACTCCGCTCCAATATAGAAGCATCAAGAAATATGGACCAATAGGCTTTCTACAAACACTTCTATTCAATACCCATTGTTCCGTGTTCTGTCTTGTGTTGATGAAATTAATACCCTATTAATACCACCTCTTGTTCTGTCTTGTGTTGATGAAATTATTACCCTATTAATGCCACCTCACCCCATCCACCTCACTCAAATGTAGATATAAAATCGGAGATGCGTAAGTTCTATTCAGTTGTGTATTTGTAAACTAAAGTCTTTGAAAATGTAATAAGTTTTACGAAACGCGCTCGTGTCGCGTCAGACTAGAAATAAAAATGAATTTTGGAGAATTGATTTTTGATTTACCTCCAACAGTGAAAAGAAATGTACGAAAGATTGAGAAAATTCGTGTTAGAATTATTAATCTTACTTTTTCGGTCATATTTAATAATATATCTACAGGAAACACTGCTACCAAAATATACTAATATATATATATATATATATATATATATATATATATATATATATATATATATATATATATATATATATATATATATATATATATATATCAAAAACAGCCCGAAGCCGACGGAGAACCCTCTACAGCAGTCAAGCGTTGTATACATGTACACTTGCCCCCACGAAGGATGTAACCTTCAATGTAAGTACATAGGTATGACGTCGACCAAGCTGACGAGGCGTTTGACATGCCATCTTCAATCTGGTGCCCCTAGGAATCACATGAGACAAGCCCATGACATTACTCTAACAAGAGAAATGTTGAACAAGAATACTTGCATAATAGACAAAACCCAAGATTCAAGAAGATTACAAATTCTTGAGGCAATTCACATAAGAATAGAGCGACCTACCATGAACACCCAAATCACGGAACTATTTACTCTACCCACCATGAGAGTAAGGACAAGACAAGAACTTATCGATGCCAACACAGAAGACAATGTCCAACATAACAGGCCAATTACACTGGATTAATCTTTGTGTTTGGATAGGAGATGCCTCGTATGGGCCAATAAGCCTTCTGCAGCCCCTATGTTTATCCACTTATGTATCCCCCCCATGTTTTCACCTTCATTGTATTATCACCTGACCTAATGCGGGTATAAAATCAACTAGTATTGTAAGATCTGTTCACTTGAGAATGAACCATGGAGGTTCGAAACGTCGTGCAAATTATACAAATAAGTGTAATACACTCTATAGTAAATCACTTCTTTTCTTCACCTTAAAAGTACGAAAATGAGTTTTGGAGAACTCCTATTTCAATTAAGCCCTGATGCTAAGAAAATAGTTAGAGGGATAGAAGCCCTAAACCAGAAAATAATAAATACAGAATATGCGGTCATATTCAGTGAAACATATTTGAAAGAAAACCTGCTGCCAGTATACACCAATATATATATATATATATATATATATATATATATATATATATATATATATATATATATATATATATATATATATATATATATATTATATATATATATATATATATATTTATATCTTTATATATATATATATATATATATATATATATATATATATATATATATATATATATATATATATATATAAATATATATATATATATATATATATATATATATATATAACTTTAGAACACTTTCCCACCAGGAGACTCGAACTCTAGCCAGCACTTAAGGGTAAGCCAGCCTTAAGCATAGACACAGTGTTCTCCCATATAAACAGGGACTTGATGAAAAAAACGTAAAAATGACCCCTCACTTGCTTTAGTGCTCTTGGGAGGTGGTAGTCTTTGGAGTGTATAAATACTCCGAAATTACCATCTCTTTTAAGGGTCAGAGCAGGTGGTGGAGTGGGTTAAGGCGTACCTGTTATGCCAGTTGCTGGAAGGCTTCTGTGCTGGCTAGGGTTCGAGTCTCCTGGTGGGAAAGTGTTCTAAAGTTGTATACTTCACTCTCGTGTTTAGGAGAGTTGTGCCTTAAGCATAGACACTGTGTTCTCCCATATTAACAGGGACTTGATGAAAAAAACGTAAAAATGACCCCTCACTTGCTCTAGTGCTCTTGGGAGGTGGTAGTCTTTGGAGTGTATAAATACTCCGAAATTACCATCTCTTTTAAGGGTCAGAGCAGGTGGTGGAGTGGGTTAAGGCGTACCTGTTATGCCAGTTGCTGGAAGGCTTCTGTGCTGGCTAGGGTTCGAGTCTCCTGGTGGGAAAGTGTTCTAAAGTTGTATACTTCACTCTCGTGTTTAGGAGAGTTGTGCCTTAAGCATAGACACAGTGTTCTCCCATATTAACAGGGACTTGATGAAAAAAACGTAAAAATGACCCCTCACTTGCTCTAGTGCTCTTGGGAGGTGGTAGTCTTTGGAGTGAATAAATAATCAGAAATTACCATCTCTTTTAAGGGTCTGAGCAGGTGGTGGAGTGGGTTAAGGCATACCTGTTATGCCAGTTGCTGGAAGGCTTCTGTGCTGGCTAGGGTTCGAGTCTCCTGGTGGGAAAGTGTTCTAAAGTTGTATACTTCACTCTCGTGTTTAGGAGAGTTGTGCCATATATATATATATATATATATATATATATATATATATATATATATATTTATATATATATATATATATATATATATATATATATATATATATATATATATATATATATATATATATAACTTTAGAACACTTTCCCACCAGGAGACTCGAACCCTAGCCAGCACTTAAGGGTAAGCCAGCCTTAAGCATAGACACAGTGTTCTCCCATATTAACAGGGACTTGATGAAAAAAACGTAAAAATGACCCCTCACTTGCTTTAGTGCTCTTGGGAGGTGGTAGTCTTTGGAGTGTATAAATACTCCGAAATTACCATCTCTTTTAAGGGTCTGAGCAGGTGGTGGAGTGAGTTAAGGCGTACCTGTTATGCCAGTTGCTGGAAGGCTTCTGTGCTGGCTAGGGTTCGAGTCTCCTGGTGGGAAAGTGTTCTAAAGTTGTATACTTCACTCTCGTGTTTAGGAGAGTTGTGCCTTAAGCATAGACACTGTGTTCTCCCATATTAACAGGGACTTGATGAAAAAAACGTAAAAATGACCCCTCACTTGCTCTAGTGCTCTTGGGAGGTGGTAGTCTTTGGAGTGTATAAATACTCCGAAATTACCATCTCTTTTAAGGGTCTGAGCAGGTGGTGGAGTGGGTTAAGGCGTACCTGTTATGCCAGTTGCTGGAAGGCTTCTGTGCTGGCTAGGGTTCGAGTCTCCTGGTGGGAAAGTGTTCTAAAGTTGTATACTTCACTCTCGTGTTTAGGAGAGTTGTGCCTTAAGCATAGACACAGTGTTCTCCCATATTAACAGGGACTTGATGAAAAAAACGTAAAAATGACCCCTCACTTGCTCTAGTGCTCTTGGGAGGTGGTAGTCTTTGGAGTGTATAAATAATCCGAAATTACCATCTCTTTTAAGGGTCTGAGCAGGTGGTGGAGTGAGTTAAGGCGTACCTGTTATGCCAGTTGCTGGAAGGCTTCTGTGCTGGCTAGGGTTCGAGTCTCCTGGTGGGAAAGTGTTCTAAAGTTGTATACTTCACTCTCGTGTTTAGGAGAGTTGTGCCTTAAGCATAGACACTGTGTTCTCCCATATTAACAGGGACTTGATGAAAAAAACGTAAAAATGACCCCTCACTTGCTCTAGTGCTCTTGGGAGGTGGTAGTCTTTGGAGTGTATAAATACTCCGAAATTACCATCTCTTTTAAGGGTCTGAGCAGGTGGTGGAGTGGGTTAAGGCGTACCTGTTATGCCAGTTGCTGGAAGGCTTCTGTGCTGGCTAGGGTTCGAGTCTCCTGGTGGGAAAGTGTTCTAAAGTTGTATACTTCACTCTCGTGTTTAGGAGAGTTGTGCCTTAAGCATAGACACTGTGTTCTCCCATATTAACAGGGACTTGATGAAAAAAACGTAAAAATGACCCCTCACTTGCTCTAGTGCTCTTGGGAGGTGGTAGTCTTTGGAGTGTATAAATACTCCGAAATTACCATCTCTTTTAAGGGTCTGAGCAGGTGGTGGAGTGGGTTAAGGCGTACCTGTTATGCCAGTTGCTGGAAGGCTTCTGTGCTGGCTAGGGTTCGAGTCTCCTGGTGGGAAAGTGTTCTAAAGTTGTATACTTCACTCTCGTGTTTAGGAGAGTTGTGCCATATATATATATATATATATATATATATATATATATATATATATATATATATATATATATATATATATATATATATATATATATATATATATATATATATATGTATATATATATATATATATATATATATATATATATATATATATATATATATATATATATATATATATATATATAAAAGAGAGTACCACCTCTTGCTGGAAGAAGGGGGACCCTTAGCCTCGGAGGAAACCACACATAAAGCATTAGAGAGAATGTTTAGGTCCCCTCTACTACAGTTTGTGTGCTTTTCTCCTACTGCTCTCATCCTTTTTTTTTTGTTATGTGTTTAAAGATTAATATATGAATATATATAAAACAAAATATATAAAAACTCAATAATAGGGGTGGTAGGAGAAGAAAAGATTAGAGTTCCGTGAGAATCCACATGGTCTTCTCTGAATACTGTACTCTGTATTTTCTTCTTCATGGTTGTGGGTCCCCTACAATTGCACCAGAGGTGGTCCCCCTATTTTTATTTAAATAGGTGAGTACACACACGGTGTCAGCAAACTTAGCCTCCAAACACACACACATGGTATCAGCAAACTTAGCCTCCAAACATACACACATATGGTGTCAGCAAGCTTACCTTCCAAACAGAAACAAACAGCCTGCCTATTATTCAAGGTCTTCTCTGATTACTCTTTATTTTCTTTCCGAGGCTCTGGGTCCCTACACTTGAACCAGAGTTTTTTTTTTGGTGGGATATTTCTGCGTGGGCCCTAAGCCTCTGGCTGGCCCACTAAGTGATGCTTGTTTCTGTTTTACTTGGGCGGAGTATAAGTATTTATGACTCGTTTGGTCGCTTCAGTAAGACGCACCAGAGGTGGTACCCCTTTTAGGTTTTTAATTTTCTATATAATATTAAGTATATAATATATATTTACCTGTGACTACTCCTACTTAGCGAAAGTATGATTTCTGTGGAAGTAGGTCTCGTCATTGTCGAGAAATTGTGAGACCATGATTTGCTGTGGATGGCACTCTAGTCCTCAAGTTATCAATCTAAAAATAAAGGTAATCTTTTAAAATGTAATTTCTGTATAAACAAAATGCAAAAATACATTGCATGAATAATATGAAGTTATTATATAATTATTTTATTTATTTAAATATTTGAGAGACATTATTAGAAAATGTATGAAGTACAGATTCTATACGACCAAATATGTATCTGTTTATGTTCCACCACATTACATTCAGGGCTGAAGAGAAAACACAGCCTGTAAGGTAATGATCACTTAGAATGGACTGGGATGTTACATGTACTATGATAGGTGGGGGCTAAGCTGGGCTAGGCTTTGGATGCCCAGCCTGCCCTGCCTAGGCTGGGCTGGGCTACACTAGGAAGGATTCAAGAAATCTCTAGAGTGTCATACTTTTCCCGATATCATTAAAAAAACAAGAATGACGCCATTTCATAAAGGAGGCGAGACAGCAGACATAAACAATTAAACAAAAATGTCATATCAACTTATACTTTCAAAAATATTTGATTTTTTTAACAACCATCTCTCTTCCTGCTTCGTAAAATTCCACATGAATACAAAGTCCCTGTTAGTTTGGCTTCCGTTTCCAAAAGAGTACCAATGATGCCATTATTAGTCTGCTTGATATAATCTAAGTCCTTGAGAAAATTGACTTCTCAAATGACTTTTTTTTTTTTTTTTTTTTTTTTTTTTTTTGAGATATATACAAGAGTTGTTACATTCTTGTACAGCCACTAGTACGCGTAGTGTTTCGGGCAAGTCCTTAATCCTATGGTCCCTGGAATACGATCCCCTGCCGCGAAGAATCGTTTTTTCATCCAAGTACACATTTTACTGTTGCGTTAAACAGAGGCTACAGTTAAGGAATTGCGCCCAGTAAATCCTCCCCGGCCAGGATACGAACCCATGACATAGCGCTCGCGGAACGCCAGGCGAGTGTCTTACCACTACACCACGGAGACTGCTGACTTAGAATCTTCATTGACTTAAGAAAGGCTTTTGATACAGTAAACCATAACTACCTCTTACTTAAAACTTCACCACTATGGTATTCAAGGCCTTGCTCTGGACTATATTCGTTCCTATCTCAGTGTCCACTGAGATAGGAAAAAATGTTCCTAAAAAATGTCCACTCATGGATGTCAACCAACCAACTTACACTAAACATTGAAGAAGACCTTCTACATTTTATTTGTTAGAAAATCATAACATCAGATTCATCTTTAAATAGACTATGTTAACATTACCAACAAAAATGATGGGAAGTTCTTTTGCCTATACATAGATAAAACACTGAACTTCAGCACCCACATACAGCACATAGCCCAAAAAGTTTCAAAAATTGTCCGTAAAATTTATAAAATCAGATATTATGTTCCCACTCTGCTCTCCTCTCATTATACTATACACTAATCTATCCATTATTAAACACTTTGGCGTGCCCCGCCCGCCACCCCTCAACTGTGCGATTTGGGTCCCAGAGTTTCACGGGAGCGCGCGTTAATTCTGAAAAGTGTATACTCTCTTCAACTTTGTC
Organism: Procambarus clarkii; assembly: GCF_040958095.1. NCBI lineage: Eukaryota > Metazoa > Arthropoda > Malacostraca > Decapoda > Cambaridae > Procambarus > Procambarus clarkii. The sequence goes on from NW_027189171.1 coordinate 697,330, forward strand.
ACCTTAATTCTCGTCCTACGAGATTAAATTTGGGATCATTGTGTTCGCAATAGAATTCTCTACAGCACTAAATGCATATAAACTCCAAAAGCCTGGCTAATTACCCGCAGCAAACAGAGAAAGTGCGAACGAGTTACCCAGGAGTGCATAAAAGCGATAAAATGTGTTCACTCTGGTTACCTCAATTTTCGTCCTAGGTCTTTCATTTGGTATCAATGGGTTTGAAATAGAACTCTCTAGAGGAACATTAGCATATAAAATAAAAAACCTGGTCACGCTCTACCCGCCGACGAGTTGAAGACGGGCCACACGTTAACCGGGAGTGAGCGCCCACACGCCTTCCAGCTACACTCCCAATTCCTGCCCACAAATGTTTAGTAGTTAGTATTTTAGTATATGTAGTATTATAGTTTAGTATTTTTTGTGTAGTAGTTGTACATCACATAAGCATTGTAGATAGCCATTTGCACAAAATAGATGGTCATTTTCTTTGTCCATTTGTGAGTTTTCCTTATGAAGTGATAATATTTGATCATTTGGTCAAAGTGATCAACACCTTTCATGCTTGTATTGTAGTCTATTATAGTACGTGTGGGTTGGTGGTGTTGTTGTCGTTGTGTTCCTCCTTTACGGACAACCCAACCCACAACTCGGTAGAGTGCTTATACCTCACTAGGAGATCACCCTTGGCGTTTCTGGCTCTTGAAGAGGGGCTCAACGTCACACATTTAGGGGATGCGGCTCCAACACTTGGCCTCATTGTCACGTGCACACACCCACTCGAGCCGCTGTGACTCCCCACTCTCTCCTTAGGTGATATGATATCCTCAATCCCCTTTTGACTTATTAGTATTACCTTCTACCCTGTCCACAACAGTGGTTCTTGGTTCTTTCTCTCTCTCTCTCCTTCTTTACTACTTCCAGGGAAGCCTCACTAGGACAAGAACAAACACCAGCAAATTGGGATACATTTACTGGACAAAGCACATACACGATACATACACACATATAATAATAATGAATCCTATACTCTATAATATTACAATCAGGTTGCACTCCAACACCATCAGAACTCTATCATCAGCTTATCAAGTGGGATCCTTTTTCCTGGTTCACCACCTGATACTATCACCCTCCTCAAGTAGATCAAGTCTAAATACACTGTTGCACTATCAACAAAAGGAATATATATATATATATATATATATATATATATATATATATATATATATATATATATATATATATATATATATATATATATATATATATATATATATATATATATATATATATATATATATATATATATATATATATATATATATATATATATATATATATATATATATATATATATATATGTCGTACCTAGTAGCCAGAACACACTTCTCGGCCTACTATGCAAGGCCCGATTTGCCTAATAAGCCAAGTTTTCTTGAATTATTATATTTTCTCGATTTTTTTTCTTATGAAATGATAAAGCTACCCATTTCATTTGTATGAGGTTAATTTTTTTTTATTGGAGTTAAAATTAACGTAGATATATGACCGAACCTAACCAACCCTACCTAACCTAACCTAACCTATCTTTATAGGTTAGGTTAGGTTAGGTAGCCGAAAAAGTTAGGTTAGGTTAGGTCAGGTAGGTTAGGTAGTCGAAAAACAATTAATTCATGAAAACTTGGCTTATTAGGCAAATTGGGCCTTGCATAGTAGGCTGAGAAGTGCGTTCTGGCTACTAGGTACGACATATATATATATATATATATATATATATATATATATATATATATATATATATATATATATATATATATATATATATATGTCGTACCTAGTAGCCAGAACTCACTTCTCAGCCTACTATTCAAGGCCCGATTTGCCTAATAAGCCAAGTTTTCCTGAATTAATATATTTACTATAATTTTTTTCTTATGAAATGATAAAGCAACCCTTTTCTCTATGTATGAGGTCAATTTTTTTTTATTGGAGTTAAAATTAACGTAGATATATGACCGAACCTAACCAACCCTACCTAACCTAACCTAACCTATATTTATAGGTAAGGTTAGGTTAGGTAGCCAAAAAAAGCTAGGTTAGGTTAGGTTAGGTAGGTTAGGTAGACGAAAAAACATTAATTCATGAAAACTTGGCTTATTAGGCAAATCGGGCCTTGAATAGTAGGCTGAGAAGTGCGTTCTGGCTAATAGGTACGACATATATATATATATATATATATATATATATATATATATATATATATATATATATATATATATATATATATATATATATATATATATATATATATTTCATTGAATATGACCGCATATTCTGTATTAATTATTTTCTGGTTTAGTGCTTCTATCCCTCTAACTATTTTCTTAGCATCAGGGCTTAATTGAAATAGGAGTTCTCCAAAACTCATTTTCGTACTTTTAAGGTGAAGAAAAGAAGTGATTTACTATAGAGTGTATTACACTTATTTGTATAATTTGCACGACGTTTCGAACCTCCATGGTTCATTCTCAAGTGAACAGATCTTACAATACTAGTTGATTTTATACCCGCATTAGGTCAGGTGATAATACAATGAAGGTGAAAACATGGGGGGATACATAAGGGATAAACATAGGGGCTGCAGAAGGCTTATTGGCCCATACGAGGCATCTCCTATCTAAACACAAAGATTAATCCAGTGTAATTGGCCTGTTATGTTGGACATTGTCTTCTGTGTTGGCATCGATATGTTCTTGTCTTGTCCTTACTCTCATGGTGGGTAGAGTAAATAGTTCCGTGATTTGGGTGTTCATGGTAGGTCGCTCTATTCTTATGTGAATTGCCTCAAGAATTTGTAATCTTCTTGAATCTTGGGTTTTGTCTATTATGCAAGTATTCTTGTTCAACATTTCTCTTGTTAGAGTAATGTCATGGGCTTGTCTCATGTGATTCCTAGGGGCACCAGATTGAAGATGGCATGTCAAACGCCTCGTCAGCTTGGTCGACGTCATACCTATGTACTTACATTGAAGGTTACATCCTTCGTGGGGGCAAGTGTACATGTATACAACGCTTGACTGCTGTAGAGGGTTCTCCGTCGGCTTCGGGCTGCTTTTGATAAGGAGTTCGGAAGTCTTCTTGGTTTTGTAGAATATTATCAGGTTTATGTTTTGGTTATGAGTAGTGCTTTTTACTCCTTTACGGATTATTTCTTTCATTATTCTTTCCTCTTTTATATGTTCACTGTGCATGGTTGATTTGTAATATAATTTTATTGGGGGTGTTGTGGTTTCTGTTCTAGGTTCTGAATTATACCAACGGTCCAAGTGTCTTCTTATAGCAGCGTTTATTTCCGCGTTGCTATATCCGTTGTTCACCAATACCTGAGTTACTCTTTCAAACTCTCTACTCACGTTGCTCCATTCAGAGCAGTGGGTAAGCGCTCGACGAATATAAGCATTGAGAACACTGGCTTTGTATCTTTGGGGGCACTCACTTCTACCGTTCAGGCATAATCCTATGTTGGTGGGCTTGGTATATACGTTGGTGCTTAAAGAGGTTCCTGTTTTTGTTATTAGTACATCCAAGAATGGCAGACTGTTATTTTCACTATTTTCATGTGTAAATCGGAGTACTGACTCTCTCTCTAGGTGTCTTTTTAGGTCAATTAGTTCATCTGAGTCTTTTACTATTACGAATATGTTATCTACATAACGGCAGTATACAGTTGGTTTTTGTCTGCTACTGAAGACCCTGTCTTCGATGGTTCCCATATAAAAATTAGCAAATAAAACTCCTAAGGGGGAGCCCATTGCTACTCCGTCTATTTGTAAATACATGTCTCCTTGTGGACTGATGAAAGGGGCTTCCTTTGTACATGCTTCGAGAAGACTTTTCAAGTGTGGCTCAGGTATGTCTAATTTGGGGGTGCTCTCGTCTCTGTATACTCTGTCCAGTATCATTCCTATGGTTGTGTCGACTGGGACGTTGGTAAAAAGGGATTCAACGTCCAGGGAAGCGATGATTCCATCGGGCTGGGTAGATTTGATCAATTCTAGGAAATCTGCTGATGATTGTAGACTAAACTTACTTGGAGTGTATGGAGTTAGGAGTTCATTGAGTTTCTTTGCCAGGTGATAAGTTGGGGTTGGTATTTGGCTGATTATAGGGCATAGTGGGTTACCTGGTTTATGCGTCTTAACATTGCCGTAGGCATATCCTAAGCCATAGTCGCCTTGAAGTTTATTGAAATGCACACTACCTTTCTTTGCGTTGATTGCTGTAATTGTTTTGTTTACTTTCCGCTTAAGGTCTTCTACGGGGTTCCTCGTGATTCGTTGAAATTTGGAGTCGTCACTTAGGATGTCGCTAATTTTGTTCATGTATTCATGGGTAGGAATCAATACATATGCTGCTGTTTTGTCGGCTTTTCTTATTGTTACGTCTTTCAGATTTTTTAGTTGTTTCGCTGCTTCTTTGAGTCGTGGGGTTAAGATTGTAGATGAATATGTTCCTCGTTTTTTCCCTGCTTCTGCAAGTAGTTCAGCTTGAAGTGTGTCAGTGGTGATGACTTTTTTGTTGTCTTCTAGCTTATGGATATCGTCCAGAAACATTTCGATATCCAGGCGTTTTTGATGCATCTTTGGTTTAGATAAGAATTGACAATTTAGACCAAGATTTAAGAGGTCTCGTTAGTCCTGGGTAAGATCATAAGAAGTCAGGTTAATGTAGCCATCTTTAGGACGAGTCATTTTTAACTGTCCACCGTTTAGGGCTGTTAACTTACGGAGTGTCTTTGTTTCTACAAGAGGTTTATGTTGTTGTTTCAGGTTAAATAGTTCACTGTTGATGGTTTGCTTGAGTTGGATAGGGATGTCGTACTGGGTCCATTTGTTTAACAGATGCTCCGCCTGCTCTATAAAGGTTTGGAGGGCTTCCTTCTTCTTGTTTAGTTGATGCCGAATGAGCTCTTGCCTATACCTATAGGTAAACTCTGTATTGCGGACTGCTGGGTCATGTGGGTTTATATTGGTGTATACTGGCAGCAGGTTTTCTTTCAAACATGTTTCATTGAATATGACCGCATATTCTGTATTAATTACAGAAATATTAATAAAGAAATATTAATTAATACAATAAAGTATTAATTATTGGAAATCGAAATGCTTCTGGACGATATCCATAAGCTAGAAGACAACAAAAAAGTCATCACCACTGACACACTTCAAGCTGAACTACTTGCAGAAGCAGGGAAAAAACGAGGAACATATTCATCTACAATCTTAACCCCACGACTCAAAGAAGCAGCGAAACAACTAAAAAATCTGAAAGACGTAACAATAAGAAAAGCCGACAAAACAGCAGCATATGTATTGATTCCTACCCATGAATACATGAACAAAATTAGCGACATCCTAAGTGACGACTCCAAATTTCAACGAATCACGAGGATCCCCGTAGAAGACCTTAAGCGGAAAGTAAACAAAACAATTACAGCAATCAACGCAAAGAAAGGTAGTGTGCATTTCAATAAACTTCAAGGCGACTATGGCTTAGGATATGCCTACGGCAATGTTAAGACGCATAAACCAGGTAACCCACTACGCCCTATAATCAGCCAAATACCAACCCCAACTTATCACCTGGCAAAGAAACTCAATGAACTCCTAACTCCATACACTCCAAGTAAGTTTAGTCTACAATCATCAGCAGATTTCCTAGAATTGATCAAATCTACCCAGCCCGATGGAATCATCGCTTCCCTGGACGTTGAATCCCTTTTTACCAACGTCCCAGTCGACACAACCATAGGAATGATACTGGACAGAGTATACAGAGACGAGAGCACCCCCAAATTAGACATATCTGAGCCACACTTGAAAAGTCTTCTCGAAGCATGTACAAAGGAAGCCCCTTTCATCAGTCCACAAGGAGACATGTATTTACAAATAGACGGAGTAGCAATGGGCTCCCCCTTAGGAGTTTTATTTGCTAATTTTTATATGGGAACCATCGAAGACAGGGTCTTCAGTAGCAGACAAAAACCAACTGTATACTGCCGTTATGTAGATGACATATTCGTAATAGTAAAAGACTCAGATGAACTAATTGACCTAAAAAGACACCTAGAGAGAGAGAGTCAGTACTCCGATTTACACATGAAAATAGTGAAAATAACAGGCTGCCATTCTTGGATGTACTAATAACAAAAACAGGAACCTCTTTAAGCACCAACGTATATACCAAGCCCACCAACATAGGATTATGCCTGAACGGTAGAAGTGAGTGCCCCCAAAGATACAAAGCCAGTGTTCTCAATGCTTATATTCGTCGAGCGCTTACCCACTGCTCTGAATGGAGCAACGTGAGTAGAGAGTTTGAAAGAGTAACTCAGGTATTGGTGAACAACGGATATAGCAACGCGGAAATAAACGCTGCTATAAGAAGACACTTGGACCGTTGGTATAATTCAGAACCTAGAACAGAAACCACAACACCCCCAATAAAATTATATTACAAATCAACCATGCACAGTGAACATATAAAAGAGGAAAGAATAATGAAAGAAATAATCCGTAAAGGAGTAAAAAGCACTACTCCTAACCAAAACATAAACCTGATAATATTCTACAAAACCAAGAAGACTTCCGAACTCCTTATCAAAAACAGCCCGAAGCCGACGGAGAACCCTCTACAGCAGTCAAGCGTTGTATACATGTACACTTGCCCCCACGAAGGATGTAACCTTCAATGTAAGTACATAGGTATGACGTCGACCAAGCTGACGAGTCGTTTGACATGCCATCTTCAATCTGGTGCCCCTAGGAATCACATAAGACAAACCCATGACATTACTCTAACAAGAGAAATGTTGAACAAGAATACTTGCATAATAGACAAAACCCAAGATTCAAGAAGATTACAAATTCTTGAGGCAATTCACATAAGAATAGAGCGACCTACCATGAACACCCAAATCACGGAACTATTTACTCTACCCACCATGAGAGTAAGGACAAGACAAGAACATATCGATGCCAACACAGAAGACAATGTCCAACATAACAGGCCAATTACACTGGATTAATCTTTGTGTTTAGATAGGAGATGCCTCGTATGGGCCAATAAGCCTTCTGCAGCCCCTATGTTTATCCCTTATGTATCCCCCCATGTTTTCACCTTCATTGTATTATCACCTGACCTAATGCGGGTATAAAATCAACTAGTATTGTAAGATCTGTTCACTTGAGAATGAACCATGGAGGTTCGAAACGTCGTGCAAATTATACAAATAAGTGTAATACACTCTATAGTAAATCACTTCTTTTCTTCACCTTAAAGGTACGAAAATGAGTTTTGGAGAACTCCTATTTCAATTAAGCCCTGATGCTAAGAAAATAGTTAGAGGGATAGAAGCCCTAAACCAGAAAATAATTAATACAGAATATGCGGTCATATTCAATGAAACATGTTTGAAAGAAAACCTGCTGCCAGTATACACCAATATATATATATATATATATATATATATATATATATATATATATATATATATATATATAT